>NC_092780.1:67451037-67461037 GCF_047496795.1 Chiloscyllium punctatum | reverse complement strand
TCACACACACTCACACACACACTCACACACACACACACACACTCTCACACACACACTCACACACACTCACACACACACACACACACTCACACACACACACACACACACACTCAGGCCTCCGGGGCCCCAGGCACCTCTCGATGAGCAGCAGCTGTTAGCAACAAGCTGAGACAGCTCTTATTATTCTGTCTTTTTATATTCTTTCCCTAGATGTGGGCATTGCTGGCTGACCCAGAATTTGATGCTAATGTGTGATTGCCTTTGAGAAGGTGCTGAGGAACTATTTTCTGCAGTTTAGGGATTGCAGGGATTTTGGGGAAATTGACCTAGTAATTGTGCAGGAACAGAGATACAGTTCCAAGGCAGCATTGTGAATGGTTCAGCATAGAATGTACAGGTGGGGGGTTGTAATCATTTATCTGTTGACCATGCCCTTCCAAAAGGTAGGTCACAGATTTGTAAGGTGCTGACTAATGAGCCTTGGTGAGTTTCTGCCGTGCATCGTGGAGATGGTGCTGCAACAGAACAGCAGTTCTGGCAAAAGTAAACTTTCAGGTTCACCAGACGGTGTCCTAATATCACCCCCAAGAGATACAGGGGGCTAACAGATGCCAGTCAGTGTACAGATATCTCCCTGAGAGAGAGGGAGGACTGAGAGAAACCAGTCAGTGTACAGATATCTCCCTGAGAGAGAGGGGACTGAGAGACACCAGTCAGTGTACAGATATCTCCCTGAGAGAGAGGGGACTGAGAGACACCAGTCAGTGTACAGATATCTCCCTGAGAGAGAGAGGGGACTGAGAGACACCAGTCAGTGTACAGATATCTCCCTGAGAGAGAGGGGACTGAGAGACACCAGTCAGTGTACAGATATCTCCCTGAGAGAGAGAGGGGGGACTGAGAGACACCAGTCAGTGTACAGATATCTCCCTGAGAGAGAGAGAGGGGACTGAGAGACACCAGTCAGTGTACAGATATCTCCCTGAGAGAGAGAGAGGGGGGACTGAGAGACACCAGTCAGTGTACAGATATCTCCCTGAGAGAGAGAGGGGACTGAGAGACACCAGTCAGTGTACAGATATCTCCCTGAGAGAGGGAGGACTGAGAGACACCAGTCAGTGTACAGATATCTCCCTGAGAGAGAGAGAGGGGACTGAGAGACACCAGTCAGTGTACAGATATCTCCCTGAGAGAGAGAGAGGGGACTGAGAGACACCAGTCAGTGTACAGATATCTCCCTGAGAGAGGGAGGACTGAGAGACACCAGTCAGTGTACAGATATCTCCCTGAGAGAGAGAGAGGGGACTGAGAGACACCAGTCAGTGTACAGATATCTCCCTGAGAGAGGGAGGACTGAGAGACACCAGTCAGTGTACAGATATCTCCCTGAGAGAGGGAGGACTGAGAGACACCAGTCAGTGTACAGATATCTCCCTGAGAGAGGGAGGACTGAGCGACACCAGTCAGTGTACAGATATCTCCCTGAGAGAGAGGGGACTGAGAGACACCAGTCAGTGTACAGATATCTCCCTGAGAGAGGGAGGACTGAGAGACACCAGTCAGTGTACAGATATCTCCCTGAGAGAGAGAGGGGACTGAGAGACACCAGTCGGTGTACAGATATCTCCCTGAGAGAGAGGGGGGACTGAGAGACACCAGTCAGTGTACAGATATCTCCCTGAGAGAGGGAGGACTGAGAGACACCAGTCGGTGTACAGATATCTCCCTGAGAGAGAGGGGACTGAGAGACACCAGTCAGTGTACAGGTATCTCCCTGAGAGAGGGGGGACTGAGAGACACCAGTCAGTGTACAGGTATCTCCCTGAGAGAGGGGGGACTGAGAGACACCAGTCAGTGTACAGATATCTCCCTGAGAGAGGGGGGACTGAGAGACACCAATCAGTGTACAGATATCTCCCTGAGAGAGAGGGGACTGAGAGACACCAGTCAGTGTACAGATATCTCCCTGAGAGAGAGAGGGGACTGAGAGACACCAGTCAGTGTACAGATATCTCCCTGAGAGAGAGATAGGGGACTGAGAGACACCAGTCAGTATACAGATATCTCCCTGAGAGAGAGAGGGGACTGAGAGACACCAGTCAGTGTACAGATATCTCCATGAACATGAAGGGACTCAGAGACACCAGTCAGTGTACAGATATCTCCCTGAGAGAGAGGAAACTGAGAGACACCAGTCAGTGTATAAATAATTCTCAGAGAGAGAGAGGATTGAGAGACACCAGTCAGTGTACAGATATCATCCTGAGAGAGAGACAGGGAACTGAGAGACACCAAATAGTGTACAGATATCTTCCAGAGAGAGAGAGGGGGGCTGAGACACCAGTCAGTGTACAGATATCATCCTGAGAGAGAGACAGGGAACTGAGAGACACCAAATAGTGTACAGATATCTTCCAGAGAGAGAGAGGGGGGCTGAGACACCAGTCAGTGTACAGATATCTCCCTGAGAGAGAGAGGGGACTGAGAGACACCAGTCAATGTAAAAGGATAGACCAGATCTAAAAGTTGAAGTTCTAAATTGGAGAAAGGCCAATTTTGACGGTATTAGGCAAGAACTTTCGAAAGCTGATTGGAGGCAGATGTTCACAGGTAAAGGGACGGCTGGAAAATGGGAAGCCTTCAGAAATGAGATAACAAGAATCCAGAGAAAGTATATTCCTGTCAGGGTGAAAGGGGAGGCTGGTAGGTATAGGGAACGCTGGATGACTAAAGAAATTGAGAGTTTGATTAAGAAAAGAAAATGTTAGGACAGGATAGATCAAGTGAATCCTTAGAGGAGTATAAAGGCAGTAGGAGTATACTTAAGAGGGAAATCAGGAGGACAAAAAGGGGACATGAGATAGCTTTGGCAAATAGAGTTAAGGAGAATCCAAAGGGTTTTTACAAATACATTAAGGACAAAAGGGTAACTAGGGAAAGAATAGGGTCCCTATTTCAAGATGGTGACATCTTGAAAAATGTCCATGTTAGAGACGAGGAATTCCTGGATGTCTTGAAATGCATAAATGTGGATAAATCCCCAGGACCTGATCAGGTGTACCCTAGAACTCTGTGGGAAGCTAGAGAAGTGATTGCTGGGCCTCTTGCTGAGATATTTGTATCATCGATAGTCACAGGTGAGGTGCCGGAAGACTGGAGGTTGGCAAACATGGTGCCACTGTTTAAGAAGGGTGGTAAGGACAAGCCAGGGACTATAGACCGGTGAGCCTGACCTTGGTGGTGGGCAAGTTGTTGGAGGGAATCCTGAGGGACAGTGTGTACATGTATTTGGAAAGGCAAGGACTGATTAGGGATAGTCAACATGGCTTTGTGTGTGGGAAATCATGTCTCACAAACTTGATTGAGTTTTTTGAAGAAGTAACAAAGAGGATTAATGAGGGAAGAGTGGTAGATGTGATCTATATGGACTTCAGTAAGGCATTTGACAAGGTTCCCCATGGGAGACTGATAGCAAGGTTAGATCTCATGGAATACAGGGAGAACTAGCCATTTGGATACAGAACTGGCTCAAAGGTAGAAGACAGAGGGTGGTGGTGGAGGGTTGTTTTTCAGACTGGAGGCCTGTGACCAGTGGAGCGCCACAAGGATCGGTGCTGGGTCCTCTACGTTTTGTCATTTACATAAATGATTTGGATGTGAGCATAAGAGGTAGAGTTAGTAAGTTTGCAGATGACACCAAAATTTGAGGAGTAGTGGACAGCGAAGAGGGTTACCTCAGATTACAACAGGATCTGGACCAGATGGGCCAATGGGCTGAGAAGTGGCAGATGGAGTTTAATTCAGATAAATGCGAGGTGCTGCATTTTGGGAAAGCAAATCTTAGCAGGACTTATACACTTAATGGTAAGGTCCTAGGGAGTGTTGGTGAACAAAGAGACCTTGGAGTGCAGGTTCACAGCTCCTTGAAAGTGGAGTTGCAGGTAGATAGGATAGTGAAGAAGGCATTTGGTATGCTTTCCTTTTTGGTCAGAGTATTGAGTACAGGAGTTGGGAGGTCATGTTGCGGCTGTACAGGACATTGGTTAGGCCACTGTTGGAATGTTGCGAGCAATTCTGGACTCCTCCCTATTGAAAAAGAAGTTGTGAAACTTGAAAGGGTTCAGAAAAGATTTACAAGGATGTTGCCAGCGTTGGAGGATTTGAGCTACAGGGAGAGGCTGAACAGGCTGGGGCTGTTTTCCCTGGAGTGTTGGAGACTGAGGGGTGACCTTTTAGAGGTTTATAAAATTATGAGGGACATGGATAGGAAAAATAGGCCAAGTCTTTTCCCTGGGGTTGGGGAGTCCAGAACTAGAGGGCATAGGTTTAGGGTGAGAGGGGAAAGATATAAAAGAGACCTAAGGGGCAACCTTTTCACACAGAGGGTGGTATGTGTATGGAATGAGCTGCCAGAGGATGTGGTGGAGGCTGGTACAATTGCAACATTTAAGAGGCATCTGGATGGGTATATGAATAGGAAGGGTTTGGAGGGATATGGGCCGGGTGCTGGCAGGTTGGGACTAGATTGGGTTGGGATATCTGGTCGGCATGAATGGATTGGACCGAAGGGTCTGTTTCGATGCTGTACATCTCTATGACTCTATGACACCAGTCAATGTACAGATATGTCCCTGAGAGAGAGAGGGGGAACTGAAAGACACCAGTCAGTGTACAGATATCTCCCTGAGAGAGAAGGGGACTGAGAGACACCAGTCAGTGTACAGATAGCTCCCTGAGAGAGAGAGGGGACTGAGGGACACCAGTCAGTGTACAGATATCTCCCTGAGAGAGAGGGAACTGAGAGACACCAGTCAGTGTACAGGTATCTCCCTGAGAGAGAGAGGGGACTGAGAGACACCAGTCAGTGTACAGATATCTCCCTGAGAGAGAGAGGGGACTGAGAGACACCAGTCAGTGTACAGGTATCTCCCTGAGAGAGAGAGGGGACTAAGAGCCATCAGTCAGTGTACAGATATCTCCCTGAGAGAGAGAGGGGACTGAGAGACACCAGTCAGTATACTGATATCTCCCTGAGAGAGAGGGGACTGAGAGACACCAGTCAGTGTACAGATATCTCCCTGAGAGAGAGGGGACTGAGAGACACCAGTCAGTGTACAGATATCTCCCTGAGAGAGAGGGGGAACTGAGAGACACCAATCAGTGTACAGATATCTCCCTGAGAGAGAGAGAGGGGACTGAGAGACACCAATGTACAAATATCTCCCTGAGAGAGAGAGAGAGAGAGAGAGAGGACTGAGAGACACCAATCAGTGTACAGATATCTCCCTGAGAGAGAGGGGACTGAGAGACACCAGTCAGTGTACAGATATCTCCCTGAGAGAGAGGGAACTGAGAGACACCAGTCAGTGTACAGATATCTCCCTGAGAGAGAGAGGGGACTGAGAGACCCCAGTCAGTGTACAGATATCTCCCTGAGAGAGAGAGGGGACTGAGAGACACCAATCAGTGTACAGATATCTCCCTGAGAGAGAGGGGACTGAGAGACACCAGTCAGTGTACAGATATCTCCCTGAGAGAGAGATAGGGGACTGAGAGACACCAGACAGTGTACAGATATCTCCCTGAGAGAGAGAGGGGACTGAGAGAAACCAGTCAGTGTACAGATATCTCCCTGAGAGAGAGAGGGGACTGAGAGAAACCAGTCAGTGTACAGATATCTCCCTGAGAGAGAGGGAACTGAGAGACACCAGTCAGTGTACAGATATCTCCTTTAATATTTTTCTGATCGTTTGATATTGACTGAATTCCTAGCCCCTTTTTAACAGCACTATTGCCATCAGCAGTGCCAGTGTAAATATTGACCGATCTTTTGGTGAGAGTATTTAGTCATCTGGCAGACATTCTGAGGCAGATTTGTGAAGCTAGTGTCACAGCGACATTGTGGAGGTGAAAAGGGTTGCTTGGGCCTCACCAAACCATCCACCGCTGAGCAGTTACCCTGGCAACAGATTGGCTCCGCGCTGCAGTAATTGTGTCACTGACTGTGATGTCAGTTCTCTGTCTAATGCACTGTCTGAGGAATCGGCAGAAGGTTCCATCTACATCTTAATATCATTATTACAGGCACTTTGTGTGGATTCAGCAAGTGTTCCCTGGAGAGAATAAACATTTACACCTGCCGCTCTCTCAGTCTAAATCATACCTCAAAGCACCAGCCTTTGGATTTACAAACTTTCCCTTCATTCATTGGAGCTACTCTGATGGTGTTTGTTGTAAACTTCACTTTCAGCTTTTTGTCAGCAGCTGTGACGCAGTTCCACAGTGTCAGTCTTTCCCCTGAGTCACCTGGTTCAGGTTCAGGACCAGTAAAGGTCACTGCATGCTGGCAGGGCTGAGGGAGTGCCAGCTTCAGGCTAGGCCCCGTCTATCTCTTTAGGTGGCTTTAAAAAGATTCCACTGCACTCAGTGAAAAAGAGCCAGTGTGGGAAGGTTGGGACCTGTTCAGGGAGAGGGAACAGCAGGCCGATCTGTTTTTACTGAGCACACCGCCCTTTTCTCCTTTTCAGGCTTGGGGCTTCTCTGTCCCAGGAGATTAAAAGCTCATTGTGTGAATAAAGTTATTCAAAGTTGATGAACTGGGAAAGGTTGTGTTGTTGACAAGGTATAAGGGGGAGTTATTGTCTTCCCAGAGGATGTTTGCAGGAAAGGAATGGTTATTTTCTTCATTGAAAACTCTTCTGAGATTTCAGTACGCCAAGGCCCACGGGCTGATCCTGCTGCTGATGGTTACAAATACTCAAATCAATCTCGTCTTTGACTAGTTCAACATTTATTCAGTTCAGAAGGGTGATCTAAACGCCCAGCCCGTACACACAAGGTGACAACACAACATGGTGCGAGACTGGAAACACAGACCATGAGCTTCCTTCACTTGTCTGTAAGAGGAGAATTTGCAGAGAGTGGGAATGGGAGGGAGGGGATCCTGCACATTCGGAATGGGAGGGAGGGAATCCTGTACATTTGGAATGGGAGGGTGGGGATCCTGGATGAGTGTAGAGCAGTGGATGTAGTGTACATGGATTTTAGTAAGGCATTTGATAAGGTTCCCCATGGTAGGCTTATGCAGAAAGTCAGGAGGCATGGGATAGTGGGAAATTTGGCCAATTGGATAGAAAACTGGCTAACCGGTCGAAGTCAGAGAGTGGTGGTAGATGGTAAATATTCAGCCTGGAGCCCAGTTATAAGTGGAGTTCTGCAGGGATCAGTTCTGGGTCCTCTGCTGTTTGTAATTTTTATTAATGACTTGGAAGAGGGAGTCGAAGGGTGGGTCAGTAAATTTGCAGATGATACAAAGATAGGTGGAGTTGTGGACAGTGAGGAGGGCTGTTGTCGGCTGCAAAGGGACTTAGATATGATGCAGAGCTGGGCTGAGGGGTGGCAGATGGAGTTCAACCCTGTCAAGTGTGAGGTTGTCCATTTTGGAAGAACAAATAAGAATGCAGAATACAGGGTTAACGGTAGGGTTCTTAGTAAGGTGGAGGAGCAGAGGGATCTTGGGGTCTATGTTCATAGATCTTTGAAGGTTGCCACTCAGGTGGATAGAGTTTGTAAGAAGGCCTATGGAGTATTATCGTTCATTAGCAGAGGGATTGAATTCAAGAGTCGTGAAGTGATGTTGCAGCTGTACAGGACTTTGGTTAGGCCACAGTTGGAGTACTGTGTGCAGTTCTGGTCGCCTCACTTTAGGAAAGATGTGGAAGCTTTGGAGAGGGTGCAGAGAAGATTTACTAGGATGTTGCCTGGAATGGAGAATAGGTCGTACGAAGATAGGTTGAGAGTTCTCGGCCTTTTCTCATTGGAACAGCGAAGGATGAGGGGTGACTTGATAGAGGTTTATAAGATGATCAGAGGAATAGATAGACAAGTCAGAGACTTTTTCCCCGGGTACAACAGAGTGTTACAAGGGGACATAAATTTAAGGTGAAGGGTGGAAGGTATAGGGGGGATGTCAGGGGTAGGTTCTTTACCCAGAGAGTGGTGGGGGCATGGAATGCACGGCCTGTGGGAGTGGCAGAGTCAGAATCATTGGCGACCTTTAAGCGGCAATTGGATAGGTACATGGATGGGTGCTTAAACTAGGACAAATGTTCGGCACAACATCGTGGGCCGAAGGGCCTGTTCTGTGCTGTATTGTTCTATGTTCTATGTTCTATGTCCCGACAATGCCACCCAGGCTCATTCCCAGCACTGCACCCCCACTCACGCCCTACCACCCCCACTAATGCCCACTGTCCCCACTGATCCCCACCCCACTGCACTCACCCCCACTGTTCCCACCCACCCCCGAGTGTGTGTGTGCATGAGTGTGTGTGTGTGTGCGTGTGTGTATATGTGTGTGCGCGTGCATATGTGTGTGTAAGTGCGTGAGTGTGTGTGTGCGTGCATGCGTGAGTGTACGTGTGAGTGTGTGTATGTATATGAGTGTGTGCACGCGCGCATGTGTGTATATGTATGTGAGTGTGTAAGTACGTAAGTGTGTGTGTGTGAGAGTGTGTGTGAGTGTGTGTGTATGTGTGGGTGAGTGTGTGTGTATATATGTGTGTGTGAGTGTGTGTGTACGTGTGTGAGTGTGTGTGTGAGTATGTGGGTGTGTATGAGTGAGTGTGTGTATATGTGTATGTGTGTGTGAGAGAGTGTGTGTGTGAGTGTGTGTTGTGTGAGTGTGTGTGTCTGAGTGTGTGTGTCTGCGAGTGTGTGTGCGTGAGTGTGCGTGTGTGTGTGTATATGTGAGTGTGTGTGTATGTGAGTGCGCGTGTGTGTATGTGTGAGTGTGCATGTGTGTATATGTGATTGTGAGTGTGCATTTGTGTGTAAATGTGAGTGTGTGTGTGAGTGTGTGTGTATATATGGGAGTGTGTGTGTGTGCATGTGTGTATATATGTGAGTGTGTGTGAGTGTGTGTGCCTGAGTGTGTGTGTGTGTGTGTGTGTGTGTGTGTGTGTGTGTATATGTATGAGTGTGTTTTTGAGAGTGAGTGTGTGTGTGTGTTTGAGTGTGTGTGTCTGTGAGTGTGTGCGTGTGTGAGTGTGCATGTGTGTGTATATGTGAGTGTATGTGTATATGTGAGTGTATGTGTGTATGTGAGTGTGCATGTGTGTGTACATGTGAGTGTGTGTGTATATGTGAGTGTGCATGTGTATGTGTAAGTGTGCATGTGTTTATATGTGATTGTGAGTGTGTGCATTTGTGTGTATATGTGAGTGTGTGTGTGTGAGTGCATGTGTGTATATATGTGAGTGTGTGTGAATATGTGAGTATGTGTGACTGTGTGTGTGTCTGAGTGTGTGTGAGTGTGTGTGTATGTGAGTGTATGTGTGTGTATGTGAGTGTGTGTGTATATATGTGATTGTGTGCATTTGTGCGTATATATTCTGTGTGAGTGTATGTGCATGTGTGTATGTGTTTGTGAGTGTCAGTGTGTGTATATGTGTGTGTGTGAGTGTGTGCATATGTGTGTGTGAATATGTGTGTGAGTGTGTGAGTGTGTAAACGAGTATGTGTGTGAGTGTGTGAGAGTGTGTGTGTGAGTGTGTGCATATGTGTGTGTACGTGTGTGTGTACGTGTGTGTGTGTGAATATGTGTGTGAGTGTGTGTGTCTGAGTGTGAGTGTGTGTGAATGTGAGTGTGTGTTTTTGAGTGTGAGTGTGTGTGTGTTTGTGAGTGTGCGTGTGTGTATATGTGATTGAGTGTGTGCGTGTGTGTGTGTATATGTGTGTTTGCATGTGTGTATATATGTGAGTGTGTGTGAATATGTGTGTGAGTGTGTGTGTCTGAGTGTGAGTGTGTGTCTGTGAGTGTGTGTCTGTGAGTGTGTGTGTGGGTGTGTGTGAGTGTGTGTTTTTGTGAGTGAGTATGTGTGCCTGTGAGTGTGTGAGTGTGTGTGTGTGTGCGTGTTGTGTGTGTGTGTGTGTACGTGTGTGTGTACATGTGAGAGTGTGTGTCTGTGTGAGTGTGCGTGTATGTGTATATGTGAGTGTG
>NC_092780.1:67438537-67441037 GCF_047496795.1 Chiloscyllium punctatum | reverse complement strand
ATGTGTGTAAGTGTGTGAGTGTGTGTGTGAGTGAGTGTGTGTGTGAATGTGTGTGTGTGTGAGTGGGTGTGTGTGAGAGCATGTGTGTGTGAATGTGTGTGTGAGTGTGTGTGTGGGTGCGTGTGTGTATGAGTGTGTGTGTGTGTGTGGGTGAGTGTGAGTGCGTGTGTGTATGAGTGTGTGTGGGTGTGTGAGTGTGTATGAGTGTGTGTGAGTGTGTATGTGAGTGTGTGTGTGTGGGTGAGTGTGAGTGCGTGTGTGTATGAATGTGTGTGTGTGTGTGTGAACGCGTGTGTGTGTATGTGTGTTTGTGTCAGTGTGTGTGTGCGTGTATGTGTGAATGTGTGTAAGTGTGTGAGTGAATGTGTGTGTGAATGTGTGTGTGTGAGTGGGTGTGTGTGAGAGCATGTGTGTGTGAATGTGTGTGAGAGCATGTGTGTGTGAATGTGTGTGTGAGTGTGTGTGTGGGTGCGTGTGTGTGTGAGTGTGTGTGTGTGGGTGAGTGTGAGTGCGTGTGTGTATGAGTGTGTGTGTGTGGGTGTGTGAGTGTGTATGTGAGTGTGAATGTGTGTGTGAGTGTGTGAGTGTGTGTGTGCGTGTGAGTGTATGTGTGTGAGTGTGTGTGTGAGTGAATGTGTGTGTGTGAGTGAATGTGTGTGAGTGAATGTGTGTGTGTGTATGTGTGAGTGTGTGTGTGAGAGTGTGTGGGTGTGAGTGTGTGTGTGTGTGTTTGAGTGTGTGTGTGAGTGTATGTGTGTGAGTGTGTGTGTGAGTGAATGTGTGTGTGTGAGTGTGTGTGTGTATGTGTGTGTGTAAGTGTGTGTATGTGCGAGTGTGTGTGTGTATGTGTCTGTGTGTGTGAATGTGTGTGTATGTGTGCATGTAAGTGCGAGTGTGTGTGTGTGTGTGAGAGTGCGTGTATGTGCGAGTGTGTGTGTGTGAGAGTGTGTGTATGTATGTGTGTGAGTGCGTGTGAGTGTGTGAGTGTGAGTGAGTGTGTGTGTGTGAATATGAGTGTGTGTGACTATGTGTATGTGTGTGTGAGTGAGAGTGTGTGTGTGTGTGAATGTGTGTGTGTGAGTGTGAGTGTGTGTGTGAATGTTTGTCTGTGAATGTGTGAGTGTGAGTGTGTGTGTGAGTGTGTGTGTATTTGTGTGTGAGTGTATGTATGTGTGTGAGTGTATGTGTGTGTGTATGTGTGAGTGTGTGTGTGAGAGTGTGTGGGTGTGAGTGTGTGTGTGTGTGTTTGAGTGTGTGTGTGAGTGTATGTGTGTGAGTGTGTGTGTGAGTGAATGTGTGTGTGTGAGTGTGTGTGTGTATGTGTGTGTGTAAGTGTGTGTATGTGCGAGTGTGTGTGTGTATGTGTCTGTGTGTGTGAATGTGTGTGTATGTGTGCATGTAAGTGCGAGTGTGTGTGTGTGTGTGAGAGTGCGTGTATGTGCGAGTGTGTGTGTGTGAGAGTGTGTGTATGTATGTGTGTGAGTGCGTGTGAGTGTGTGAGTGTGAGTGAGTGTGTGTGTGTGAATATGAGTGTGTGTGACTATGTGTATGTGTGTGTGAGTGAGAGTGTGTGTGTGTGTGAATGTGTGTGTGTGAGTGTGAGTGTGTGTGTGAATGTGTGTCTGTGAATGTGTGAGTGTGAGTGTGTGTGTGAGTGTGTGTGTATTTGTGTGTGAGTGTATGTATGTGTGTGAGTGTATGTGTGTGTGTAAGTGCGAGTGTGTGTGTGTGAGAGTGTGTTTATGTATGTGTGTGAGTGCGTGTGAGTGTGTGAGTGTGAGTGAGTGTGTGTGTGTGAATGTGAGTGTGTGCGTGTGTGTATGTGTGTGTGAGTGAGAGTGTGTGTGTGTGTGAATGTGTGTGTGTGAGTGTGAGTGTGTGTGTGTGAATGTGTGTCTGTGAATGTGTGAGTGTGATTGTGTGTGTGAGTGTGTGTGCACGTGTGTGTGTGAGTGTGTGTGTGAGTGTGTGTGTGAGTGTGTGTGTCAGTGTGCGTGAGTGTGTGAGGTGTGTGAGTGTGTGTGTGTGTGTGACTGTGTGTGAGTGTGTGTGTGAGTGTGTGTGAGAGTGAGTGTGTTTGCGTGTGTGAGAGTGTGTGTGTGTGAGTGTGTGTGAGTGTGTGCGTGAGTGTGTGTGTGAGTGTGTGTGTGTGTGTGCGCGTGTGTGTGTGAGTGTGTGTGTGAGTGTGTGTGTGAGTGTGTGCGTCAGTGTGCGTGAGTGTGTGCGTCAGTGTGCGTGAGTGTGTGAGTTTGTGTGAGTGTGTGAGTGTGTGTGTGTGTGACTGTGTGTGAGTGTGTGTGTGAGTGTGTGTGAGAGTGAGTGTGTTTGCGTGTGTGTGAGTGTGTGTGTGTGAGTGTGTGTGTGTGAGTGTGTGTGTGTGTGAGTGTGAGTGTGTGTGTGTGAGTGTGTGTGAGTGTGTGAGTGAGTGTGTGGGTGTGTTTGAGTGTGTGTTTTTGAGAGTATGTGTGTCTGTGCGCGTGAGTGTGTGTGTGAGTGTGTG
>NC_092780.1:67428537-67431037 GCF_047496795.1 Chiloscyllium punctatum | reverse complement strand
CTGAGTGTGTGTGTGAGTGTGTGTGTGAGTGTGTGCGTCAGTGTGCGTGAGTGTGTGAGAGTGTGTGAGTGTGTGTGTGTGTGACTGTGTGTGAGTGTGTGTGTGTGAGTGTGTGTGAGAGTGAGTGTGTTTGCGTGTGTGAGAGTGTGTGTGTGTGAGTGTGTGTGAGTGTGTGCGTGAGTGTGTGTGTGAGTGTGTGTGTGCGCGTGTGTGTGTGAGTGTGTGTGTGAGTGTGTGTGTGAGTGTGTGCGTCAGTGTGCGTGAGTGTGTGAGTGTGTGTGAGTGTGTGAGTGTGTGTGTGTGTGACTGTGTGTGAGTGTGTGTGTGAGTGTGTGTGAGAGTGAGTGTGTTTGCGTGTGTGTGAGTGTGTGTGTGTGAGTGTGTGTGAGTGTGTGTGAGTGTGTGTGTGTGTGAGTGTGAGTGTGTGTGTGTGAGTGTGTGTGAGTGTGTGAGTGAGTGTGTGGGTGTGTTTGAGTGTGTGTTTTTGAGAGTATGTGTGTCTGTGCGTGTGAGTGTGTGTGTGAGTGTGTGTGTGTTTGTTAGTGTGCGTGTGTGTATGTGATTGAGTGTGTGCGTGTGTGTATATGTGAGTGTGTGTGTGCGTGTGTATATATGTGAGTGTGTGTGAATATGTGTGTGAGTGTGTGTGTGAGTGTGTGTGTGAGTGTGTGTGTGGGTGTGGTTGAGTGTGTGTTTTTGAGAGTATGTGTGTCTGTGCGTGTGAGTGTGTGTGTGAGTGTGTGTGTGTTTGTGAGTGTGTGTGTGTGTATATGTGATTGAGTGTGTGCGTGTGTGCGTATATGTGAGTGTGTGGGTGCGTGTGTATATATGTGAGTGTGTGTGAATATGTGTGTGAGTGTGTGTGTCTGTGAGTGTGTGTCTGTGAGTGTGTGTGTGAGTGTGTGTATGGGTGTGTGTGAGTGTGTGTTTTTGAGAGTCAGTATGTGTGTCTGTGAGTGTGTGTGTGAGTGTGTGTGTGTGAGTGTGTGTTGTGTGTGTATGTGAGTGTGTATATGTGAGTGTGTGTGTATGTGTGAGTGTGCATGTGTCTGTACATGTGAGTGTGTGTGTATGTGTGTGTGTGAGCATGCGTGTGTGTGTATATGTGAGTGTGTGTGTATGTGAGTGTGCATGTGTGTACATGTGAGTGTGTGGGTGTACGTGTGTGTATGTGTGTGTGAGTGTATGTGTGTATGTGTGTGTGAGTGTGTGTATGTGTGTGAGTGTGTGTGTCTGTGAGTGTGTGTGAGTGTGTGTGTATGTGTGTGTGTGCGAGTGTGTGTGTATGTGTCTGTGTGTGTGAATGTGTGTGTATGTGTGTGTGTAAGTGCGAGTGTGTGTGTTTGAGAGAGTGTGTGTATGTATGTGTGTGAGTGCGTGTGATTGTGTGTGTGTGTGTGTATGTGAATGTGAGTGTGTGTGTGTGAATATGAGTGTGTGTGAGTGTGTGTATGTGTGTGTGTGAGTGAGAGTGTGTGTGTGAGTGTGCGGGTGTGAATGTGTGTGTGTGAGTGTGTGTGTGTGAATGTGTGTGTGTGAATGAGTGAGTGTGCATGTGCGTGTGTGAGTGTGTGTGTGCGTGTGTTTGTGTGTGTATGTGTGTGTGTGTGAGTGTGTGTGTGAATGTGTGTGTGTGAGTGAGTGTGAGTGTGTGTGTGTGAGTGTGAGTGTGTGTGTGTATGAATGTGTGTGTGTGAATGTGTGAGTGTCAGTGTGTGTGTGTGTGAGTGTGTGTGTGTGTGTGTGTGAACGTGTGTGTGTGTATGTGTGTTTGTCTGAGTGTGTGTGTGTGCATGTATGTGTGAATGTGTGTAAGTGTGTGAGTGTGTGTGTGAGTGAGTGTGTGTGTGTGAATGTGTGTGTGTGTGAGTGGGTGTGTGTGAGAGCATGTGTGTGTGAATGTGTGTGTGTGTGTGGGTGAGTGTGAGTGCGTGTGTGTATGAGTGTGTGTGGGTGTGTGAGTGTGTGTATGAGTGTGTGTGAGTGTGTATGTGAGTGTGTGTGTGTGGGTGAGTGTGAGTGCGTGTGTGTATGAGTGTGTGTGTGTGTGTGAACGTGTGTGTGTGTATGTGTGTTTGTGTCAGTGTGTGTGTGCGTGTATGTGTGAATGTGTGTGTAAGTGTGTGAGTGTGTGTGTGAGTGAATGTGTGTGTGAATGTGTGTGTGTGAGTGGGTGTGTGTGAGAGCATGTGTGTGTGAATGTGTGTGAGAGCATGTGTGTGTGAATGTGTGTGTGAGTGTGTGTGTGGGTGCGTGTGTGTGTGAGTGTGTGTGTGTGGCTGAGTGTGAGTGCGTGTGTGTATGAGTGTGTGTGTGTGGGTGTGTGAGTGTGTATGTGAGTGTGAATGTGTGTGTGAGTGTGTGAGTGTGTGTGTGCGTGTGAGTGTATGTGTGTGAGTGTGTGTGTGAGTGAATGTGTGTGTGTGAGTGTGTGTGTGAGTGAATGTGTGTGTGTGTATGTGTGAGTGTGTGTGTGAGAGTGTGTGGGTGTGAGTGTGTG
>NC_092780.1:67366037-67368537 GCF_047496795.1 Chiloscyllium punctatum | reverse complement strand
TGAGTGTGTGTGTATTTGTGTGTGAGTGTATGTATGTGTGTGAGTGTATGTGTGTGTGTAAGTGCGAGTGTGTGTGTGTGAGTGTGTGTATGTATGTGTGTGAGTGCGTGTGAGTGTGTGAGTGTGAGTGAGTGTGTGTGTGTGAATGTGAGTGTGTGTGACTGTGTGTATGTGTGTGTGAGTGAGAGTGTGTGTGTGTGTGTGAATGTGTGTGTGTGAGTGTGAGTGTGTGTGTGAATGTGTGTCTGTGAATGTGTGAGTGTGAGTGTGTGTGTGAGTGTGTGTGTGCGTGTGTGAGTGAGTGTGTGTGTGTATGTGTGTGTGAGTGTGTGTGCAAATGTGTGTGTGAGTGTGTGCATGAGTGAGTGTGTGTGAGAGTGTGTGTGAGTGTGTGTGTGCGTGTGTGAGTGTGTGTGTGTATGTGTGTGTGTGAGTGTGTGTGCAAATGTGTGTGTGAGTGTGTGCATGAGTGAGTGTGAGTGTGAGAGTGTGTGTGAGTTTGTGAGTGTGTGTGTGTGAGTGTGAGAGTGTGAGTGTGAGTGTGTGTGAGTGTGTGAGTGAGTGTGTGGGTGTGTTTGAGTGTGTGTTTTTGAGAGTATGTGTGTCTGTGCGTGTGAGTGTGTGTGTGAGTGTGTGTGTGTTTGTGAGTGTGCGTGTGTGTATGTGATTGAGTGTGTGCGTGTGTGTATATGTGAGTGTGTGTGAATATGTGTGTGAGTGTGTGTGTGAGTGTGTGTGTGGGTGTGTTTGAGTGTGTGTTTTTGAGAGTATGTGTGTCTGTGCATGTGAGTGTGTGTGTGTTTGTGAGTGTGCGTGTGTGTATGTGATTGAGTGTGTGCGTGTGTGTGTATATGTGAGTGTGTGTGTGTGTGTATATATGTGAGTGTGTGTGAATATGTGTGTGAGTGTGCATGTGGGTGTGTTTGAGTGTGTGTTTTTGAGAGTATGTGTGTCTGTGCGTGTGAGTGTGTGTGTGAGTGTGTGTGTGTTTGTGAGTGTGCGTGTGTGTATATGTGATTGAGTGTGTGCGTGTGTGTGTATATGTGAGTGTGTGTGTGCGTGTATATATGTGAGTGTGTGTGCATATGTGTGTGAGTGTGTGTGTCTGTGAGTGTGGGTGAGTGTGTGTGTGAGTGTGTGTATGGGTGTGTGTGTATGTGAGTGTGTGTGTGTGTATATGTGATTGAGTGTGTGCGTGTGTGTGTATATGTGAGTGTGTGTGTGCGTGTATATATGTGAGTGCGTGTGAGTGTGTGAGTGTGAGTGAGTGTGTGTGTGTGAATGTGAGTGTGTGTGACTGTGTGTATGTGTGTGTGAGTGAGAGTGTGTGTGTGTGTGTGAATGTGTGTGTGTGAGTGTGAGTGTGTGTGTGAATGTGTGTCTGTGAATGTGTGAGTGTGAGTGTGTGTGTGAGTGTGTGTGTGCGTGTGTGAGTGAGTGTGTGTGTGTATGTGTGTGTGAGTGTGTGTGCAAATGTGTGTGTGAGTGTGTGCATGAGTGAGTGTGTGTGAGAGTGTGTGTGAGTGTGTGTGTGCGTGTGTGAGTGTGTGTGTGTATGTGTGTGTGTGAGTGTGTGTGCAAATGTGTGTGTGAGTGTGTGCATGAGTGAGTGTGAGTGTGAGAGTGTGTGTGAGTTTGTGAGTGTGTGTGTGTGAGTGTGAGAGTGTGAGTGTGTGTGAGTGTGTGAGTGAGTGTGTGGGTGTGTTTGAGTGTGTGTTTTTGAGAGTATGTGTGTCTGTGCGTGTGAGTGTGTGTGTGAGTGTGTGTGTGTTTGTGAGTGTGCGTGTGTGTATGTGATTGAGTGTGTGCGTGTGTGTGTATATGTGAGTGTGTGTGTGCGTGTGTATATATGTGAGTGTGTGAATATGTGTGTGAGTGTGTGTGTGAGTGTGTGTGTGGGTGTGTTTGAGTGTGTGTTTTTGAGAGTATGTGTGTCTGTGCGTGTGAGTGTGTGTGTGAGTGTGTGTGTGTTTGTGAGTGTGCGTGTGTGTATGTGATTGAGTGTGTGCGTGTGTGTGTATATGTGAGTGTGTGTGAATATGTGTGTGAGTGTGTGTGTGAATGTGTGTCTGTGAATGTGTGAGTGTGAGTGTGTGTGAGTGTGTGAGTGTGAGTGAGTGTGTGTGCGTGAATGTGAGTGTGTGTGACTGTGTGTATGTGTGTGTGAATGTGTGTGTGTGAGTGTGAGTGTGTGTGTGAATGTGTGTCTGTGAATGTGTGAGTGTGTGTGTGAGTGTGTGTGTATTTGTGTGTGAGTGTATGTATGTGTGTGAGTGTATGTGTGTGTGTAAGTGCGAGTGTGTGTGTGTGAGTGTGTGTATGTATGTGTGTGAGTGCGTGTGAGTGTGTGAGTGTGAGTGAGTGTGTGTGTGTGAATGTGAGTGTGTGTGACTGTGTGTATGTGTGTGTGAGTGAGAGTGTGTGTGTGTGTGAATGTGTGTGTGTGAGTGTGAGTGTGTGTGTGAATGTGTGTCTGTGAATGTGTGAGTGTGAGTGTGTG
>NC_092780.1:67253537-67266037 GCF_047496795.1 Chiloscyllium punctatum | reverse complement strand
CCATCACTCCCTACACCATCACCATCACTCCCTTCACCATCACCATCACTCCCTACTCAATCCCCATCACTCCCTACACCATCCCCATCACTCCCTACACCTTCCCCATCACTACCTACCCAATCTCCATCACTCCCTACACCATCCCCATCACTCCCTACACCGTCCCCATCACTCCCTACACCGTCCCCATCACTCCCTACACCGTCCCCATCACTCCCTACCCAATCCCCATCACTCCCTACACCGTCCCCATCACTCCCTACACCACCCCCATCACTCGCTACACCATCACCATCACTCCCTACACCGTCCCCATCACTCCCTACACCGTCCCCATCACTCCCTACCCAATCCCCATCACTCCCTACACTGTCCCCATCACTCCCTACCCAATCCCCATCACTCCCTACACTGTCCCCATCACTCCCTACACCGTCCCCATCACTCCCTACCCAATCCCCATCACTCCCTACACTGTCCCCATCACTCCCGACACCACCCCCATCACTCGCTACACCATCACCATCACTCCCTACACCATCACCATCACTCCCTACACCTTCCCCATCACTCCCTACCCAATCCCCATCACTCCCTACACCTTCCCCATCACTCCCTACACCACCCCCATCACTCCCTACCCAATCCCCATCACTCCCTACACCTTCCCCATCACTCCCTACACCACCCCCATCACTCCCTACCCAATCCCCATCACTCCCTACACCTTCCCCATCACTCCCTACACCACCCCCATCACTCCCTACCCAATCCCCATCACTCCCTACACCTTCCCCATCACTCCCTACACCGTCCCCATCACTCCCTACACCACCCCCATCACTCGCTACACCATCCCCATCACTCCCTACCCAATCCCCATCACTCCCTACACCTTCCCCATCACTCCCTTCCCAATCCCCATCACTCCCTACACCGTCCCCATCACTCCCTACACCATCACCATCACTCCCTACACCTTCCCCATCACTCCCTACACCTTCCCCATCACTCCCTACACCTTCCCCATCACTCCCTACACCGTCCCATCACCCCCTTCACTATCCCTATCACTCCTTACACCATCCCCATCACTCCCTGCACCATCCCATCACCCCCTTCACTATCCCTATCACTCCCTACACCGTCCCCATCTTTCCCTACACCGTCCCCCTCACTCCCTACACCATCCCCATCTTTCCCTACACCGTCCCCCTCACTCCCTACACCGTCCCCATCTTTCCTTACACCGTCCCCATCCCTCACTACACTACCCCCACCCTTCCCTACACTATCCCCATCATTCTCTATGTCATCCCATCACCTTCTACACTGTTCCCATTGCACTGTAGGCCGTCCCTATCACTATCTATACCATTCCATCACTCTGTATACCATCCCCTAACACTAAACCAACCCCATCAACTTCCACACCATCCCCATCACCATCTGCACAATTCCACCACTCTCTACACCATTCCCATCTCTCCCTGCACCATCCCAACACTCTCTACACCATCTCCATCAGTCCCTACACCATCCCCATCACTCCCTACACTGTCCCCATCACTCCCTACACCATCTCCATCAGTCCCTACACCATCCCCATCACTCCCTACACCGTCCCCATCACTCCCTACATCATCCCCATCACTCTCTACACCATTCCCATCTCTCCCTGCACCATTCCCATCTCTCCCTGCACCATCCCAACACTCTCTACGCCATCTCCATCAGTCCCTACGCCATCCCCACCACTCCCTACACCATTGCGATCACTCCCTACATCATCGCAATCACTCTCCACACCACCCCCATCACTCCCTACACCGTCCCCATCACTATCCACACCACCCCCATCACTCCCTACACCGTCCCCATCACTCCCTACACCACCCCCATCACTCTCCACACCACCCCCATCACTCCCTACACCGTCCCCATCACTCCCTACACCGTCCCCATCACTCCCTACACCGTCCCCATCACTATCCACACCACCCCCATCACTCTCCACACCACCCCCATCACTCTCCACACCACCCCCATCACTCCCTACACCGTCCCCATCACTCCCTACACCGTCCCCATCACTATCCACACCACCCCCATCACTCTCCACACCACCCCCATCACTCTCCACACCACCCCCATCACTCCCTACACCATCCCCATCACTCCCTACACCATCCCCATCACTCTCCACACCACCCCCATCACTCCCTACACCGTCCCCATCACTCCCTACACCATCCCCATCACTCCCTACACCACCCCCATCACTCCCTACACCACCCCCATCACTCCCTACACCATCCCCATTACTCCACACACAATCATGGCTGTATCATTTCCTACATCCAGCCTACCCACTTCCCTGTCTCATACCCCTCCGTTCACACCCCTGTCATTTCCCACTAACCCCCATTCCCTTGTCCCACCTTTAACATAATTCCAAAGCCTTATCCCAGCAGTGTTCCCAAAGCCTCATCCCAGGCAGTGTTACCAATGCCTCATCCCAGCAGTGTTCCCAGTGCATTATCCCAGTGCATTATCCCAGTGCCTCATCCCAATGCCTTATCCCAATGCCTGTCTCAATCTTGTCCATCTCCTGGCTCATTTAGGGTAAAAAGTTAGTTACTAATGACGGCTGTACCATATTTAAGACAGGTGCTTGGCAAAGGAAAACTCATTCCGTGTAACCTTGGTTATGAATGATTGAACTTTGACTTCTTGTCCCTGTCTCCCAGCACTGATGTATGCCAGTATTTTCGGGAATGTCTCTGCGATTATCCAGCGATTATATTCCGGCACCGCCCGCTACCACACCCAGATGCTCCGAGTGAAGGAATTTATCCGCTTCCATCAGATTCCCAATCCACTGCGGCAGAGATTGGAGGAGTATTTTCAGCATGCCTGGTCATACACCAATGGGATTGACATGAATGCGGTAAGTAGGGAATGGCTATGGGGCAGAGATTGGGAGCACACCACACAAGAGGCAGATCGACAAAGGCTGAGAGGAATTTTGTGCTTCATCCAGGGCAAGGTAATCATTGTAAATGATCACTCCAAATCCAGTGATTACACAGTTTCATTGCTTCAAGGGCAGCAGGATTCATCATCGTACTGTTCAAATTCTTTTGGAAATTTTCTCGAGGGCTAATTTCTGATTTTCAAGGTTTCTTCTCACTTGCTCCTTTATTTGCTGATATATAGCAAACTTTGTTTTAATTGGCATCTTAATCTACCAGCGCTTTTGGTAAACTGGCAAAAAAGTCCTCGAACACCTCGATCTGCTCAATGTCTGAGTATTGATTCTGTAAGTAAAGTCTAACAGCAATGTATATGCCCCCTGCATTACATTTCTATTATTTCCTGTGTGTTTTGATATTGGTTTTAGGAGGTATGTTGATGCTTTTACATAGATACTTTTGAGGAACATTAATATCTAGAAGTCAGAAATCACATGACCGTAGGTTATAGTCCAACAGGTTGATTTAAAATCACAAGCTTTCAGAACACAGCCCCTTCATTGGGTGCAGTGAGAGAGCAGCAGACACAGACACAGAGTTTATCAAGTTAAAAATCACACAACACCAGGTTACAATGCAACAGGTTTATTTGGAAGTATTTTGCCAGCTTTCAGAGCACTGCTCCTTTGTCAGGGGCAGGATCAATAGCACACAGAATTTATAGCAAAAGATCACAGTTTACAGCGGTTGGGTGTACCTGTTCATTATCCAGATCAACCATAGATGCTGATGAATGAAAAGGTTTGGTGTGCTTGCATGGTAACAATATCATTTCTGCTTGTGCTGACATAGCGGTGTTTGGACTCACATAGGCAGAATTTGAGGAATTCATCAAAATGCACAATAATCCTTGCCATCCATTAAAGACACAACACACAATGAGAGCTTTAATCTTGGGAGATGATGGTGGAGGTGCCAGTGTTGGACAAGGGTGGGGCAAAGTCCAAACTGACACGACACCAGGTTATAGTCTTCCTTCCTGCCCTGTTTTGACACCATCACCTTGATAAATTGTTATGGTCTCTATATCTTAATTAATTGGTACAATTTTCAATTACTTATTACACTCTCTCACCCACTCACGCACATGCACATACATATAAATCTATGGGGTGAATCATTTCATCCAAGATGTTTCTTTACAGATACATTCTATTTTGTTCAAAAATCACAGTTTGTAGTCACAGTATTTATATTGGCACAAGTCAATGTTCGCAATACACACTTGGTAACAAAAAAAAAGACAGAAACTTCCACACAAAAGCCATGATGTAAAACATACTTTTGCAGATTAGTGAGAATCACAGAATCCTTACAGTGTGGAAACAGGCCTCATGGCACAAAGTCTACACTGACCCTCTGAACAGCAAACCACCCAGACCCATTCCCCGACCCTATTACTCTGCACCCTACACATCCCGGAACACTAGGGGCAATTTAGCTCGGCCCATTCACCTAACCTGCACATCTTTGATTTGTGGGAGGAGACTGGAGCACCCAGATACAGACACAGGGAGAATGTACAAACTCCACGTAGACAGTTGCCCGAGGCTGGAATCGAATGCAGATTACTAACGCAACTACAGCATCTCAAGTAATTCACAGTGTGTGAATCACTTTGAGGTATGACAACACATGAAAACAGTAGCATCCACTAAATTTTCACCCAGATAGTAGCTCCTGAACTTCTACAGTCTTAAACTAGAGACTCCACACTCTTTTGCAAGGAATCATTACCTCAGTGATTTTGTGTTTTCTTGTAGACTGGTGGCTGAGTACTCTTTTGTTGAAATGTTTAATACCCCTCCCCACTGCAGCCCCTCTCTCCCCAATGCACTCCCTCTCCCTACCACATCCTCTCTCCCTATTAGACCCCATCTCTCTCTCTCTCAGAAGAGAATCATACTGTTCTTTATAGAGCATCTCTTACCAATCCTGACAGTTCCACATACAGAGAGTCATCAAAGTCAGAGTAACACAGAAACAAGCCCTTCAACCCAATGCTGACAAACAGACACCAAACTACATGAATCCCATTAATCTGCACTCACTTGGTCCATTGCCTACAATGGGACCCCATGATTGGAATTTCCTGGACATTTTGGGGCCTTTATGGTGGGGAGGGAGTTATTGGGTGAATTCACTTGCTCTCTCTCTGGTGTTTGAGCATTGCTGGAGAACTTCCCACCTGTTTTCTCCGGAAACACCCAAAGACCTGCTGCCAGCATTCTCACTTACACCATGTATTGTTCACTTAGGTAAGAATTCTCCCAAAGCCTGGGAAGCCCTACAGTGAGCAGTACACAGGAGCAGAGTTACCACACTGCTGTGGAGAATGGGGAGCTGGTGATCGTATTCTACTTAGATTCCCAGCATGCCACATCAAAGGTTATGCTGGGAGATACAAGTTTACGGTATGGGGGTATACTATCAAAAGGCAAAATGTTTGAGTAATGCCCTGATTCTGTCATAGCCAATGGCTCACTGTCCACGATCTCTTCCTGACAGCATGAGACAATTTCCTTTGCCAACATCTGTAATCTCAATGGATCCTGTCCTCTACTGAGGTCCACCATACATCTGGGAAGCCAAATTGTTCTTTGATCGGTTTAAAAAAAAATCCCTTTGATCTGCTTTTCCTTGACCATTTGGTTTTTTCCCTTTGATTAATTTAACCCTTTCTGCCATTGGATGAAGGTCGAGGTCAAAGCATGCATTCATTCTCAAGAGTAGAAAGACCTAATTTATCTGATTCCTAGTGGCATACCTTCCACCTTAACTGGGATTCCTCCTAAACCATGCAGTTCCCTTGTTGTAGGCTGCAAACTGTGTGTCTTCACCTGTGGCACACTATTGGATAATATAATTTGACATGCAACTATTTCAAACTTTAATATTAATGTAATGTCCACTGTCATAAATACCTTCATGCCAAAATGTTGGATGTGGGTCACTTCATTCCCATTTATGGATACTTTTCTTCTGTTGTAGCCTGTTCTTGCCAACTTTAAGGGCACTTAAATGGTCATTGGATAAACATATGGACGAGAATGGAATAGTGTAGGTTAGATGGGCTTCAGATTGGTTCCACAGGTCAGCACAACATCGAGGGCCGAAGGGCCTGTACTGTCCTGTAATGTTCTAAGTTCTGCCTCATGAAATCCTTGAATAAATAGTTGACTTCTTGCTGTTCTGTGTCTCTGGTCTATTTCTGCACATTTTCTACAAGTGACAGAGGTAAAACATTCTCTTTTTTAGTAGCTGGGCACTGCTTGTGCCTGTGAGGTTTCCTTGCTCCATGGCATTGACAATAACTGCTGGTATCTGATGGGAATGGGGTTGAGGGAAGTGGGGAGTGTGCCTCATGGGCAGGCCGTGGTTGGAGAGGGTGTGATGGGAGAAAGGTCAGAATCTAGAGAAGGATGTGAGTTCAGGAGATGGTCGCTGAGTTTGCAAAGGAAACTTGTCTCATGCTGACAGTATACCCCCATACCGTAAACTTGTATCTCCCAGCATAACCTTTGATGTGGCATGCTGGGAATCTAAGTAGAATACGATCACCAGCTCCCCATTCTCCACAGCAGTGTGGTAACTCTGCTCCTGTGTACTGCTCACTGTAGGGCTTCCCAGGCTTTGGGAGAATTCTTACCTTTGATGAGCAATATGAATGATTTCAGTTTTATTCATAGCTTTTCACGATGAATCCTGCTAATCGTACCTTTGATCAATAGTCTCCATTTCCTTACTGAATGAATCCCAATGCCTTTGGCTTTAATAGCGATTCCTGTTATTTGAATGGATTTACAAAACGAATCCCATTTTTCATGACTCCATGAGTCCCAATAATTCCACAGGTTTCCCTGGATAGTTCACACTGCCTGTGGCTCTGCTAATAATTCCCGTAGTTTTCACGGTTTATTTGGGCTCGGTCTGTGGTTGAACATGTTCTTTCTGCGTTTACCATTGTTTAAGTAATGGATTTCAGTCCTTTTCTGTGACCAGATAATCACCCAACTTCCTCCTTCCATTAGACCTGGTCTGTTTACGCTTCTAAATTGCCCCTTTGTACCCTTAATTCTGCCTTTGCAACATTGCTAGATCGGAAACCTCATTTAAATGGCTTCTTCAATGCTGGAGTTCCCTGTCTACAGTCATGCCCTATAGTGACAGTGTTCAGTCTGAGCTGGAAGCAAATGGTTTTCCACTTCTAACTTTTCCCAGCTGGATTATTGCACCATTTTAAAGTGATCCCTTGATCACCAGTCCTTTTAACCTTCACCCACAGAGCCTCTGACCTCTGCTCACTTACTGACTGAAAATCCAACTCAGAACTGTTCCTGCAGCTCATTGCCCCATGATACAGTTTGGACTCGTTTTGGAATGGCTGGATACTCCAACTCTTGGGAGTTGCTGAATCTCCCATTGCAGACCATCTCTTAACCAGAAGATTAATAATGCTGGAGCTCACAGTGGGTCAGGCAGCATCTGTGGAGAGAGAGCAAGCTAACGTTTCCAATCTAGATCATTCTTCGTCAGAGCAGTCTCTTACCAGGGCTGGATTACATTTCACAACGGACTGTATGTTCCTTGTCTTGTACAATCTGACCATGAAAATATTTTTAGCAGCATTCTTTAGGGTTCTGCTCTTTCAATGTGCAAGAGCTGCTCTCTTAAAGCTTTGTCTGATGGTTCTTCTAACCTTCACCTTTTTGCTGTCTAGTCTTCTGGCTGGCACCAGGTGCTCTGGTGAATCCCCACCTGGTGGCCTAATGGGGAGAGGCTGCTGTATTAAACAAGGAGTAGTTTATCACACGCTATCAGCTCAGTGGTCAGCACCGCTGCCTCACAGCACCAGGGACCCGGGACCTCAGGTGACTGTGTGGAGTTTGCACCTTCTCCCCGTGTCTGTGTGAGTTTCCTCCGGCTGCTCTGGTTTCCTCCCACAGACCAACGATGTGCAGGTCAGGGTGGGATTGGCCATGGGGAATGCAGGGTTACAGGGCATGCATGATGCACTTTGGGGACTCCATGGACTGAATGGTCTCTATCCACACTGTAGGGATCCTACAAGTTACATTAGTATGACAGATGTTGTCACTGACACCATGAGGGAGACCTCCATGTTAGATCCTTACTGCTTCAAATTTCAAAACTGTTCTCTTGCTCAAGCCTGCACATGACATCATTGTGTTTAATACTGTCCTCGGCATTAACTCTTTCACACCCTCATTGAAATAACTCCACAGAGGCCGGTATCCCATCACCAAGTCCCCCTTTTATTAACAGGTGGAGAGACAGTTACACGGATCCAGCTCCCTCAGAGTGAACAGAACCTCCGACACTCCTGTTTGTTTTCCTTTTTTATAAAAGAGCCCTCCGTGACCTCCTCCCGGGCCAGACTCCTGGCATCGAAGGAGTAAATGTGCCGGAGGGCAGGGTCCTTCAGACCGAGCAGGAGCGGTTAGACACCCGACCGGATTTCCCCAGAATTTGAAGATGGGGGAGAAGGAGCTCACTGGCAATGAAGGGCGGGACGTTGGAGATCACGACCCTCTGGGCCGTAACCTCCAGAGGGTCGACGGGCAAATGTGTCCCGCCCACCGCGAGCCCCCTCTCCACAGCCAGGTGGACCGCCTGCTCGGTCTTTAGGAAAAACACGGCCTTCCCGTACATCCGGGCCGCAGCGACGATGGTCAGTGGGCTGACCACACTAGCCATGGCCTTACTGCAGGCCTCGATGGTCATGTTGAGGTGGGGATAGGCCTTGACCCCCAGGCGTTTAGTCAGGTGCCTGAAGGGGTCGGGGTTGCAGCTGGGGTTGGAGCAGCCAAGCATAAGGCAGCAGCTGGGCCTGATAGGTTAGAGCTTGCCGCTTTATGCTGCTGGGTGATCCCAGGTATTCTCCCTCTGTGTGGGCCTCAGGCGATGGCAGTCACAACACTGGGAGGCTGGGGCAGTGACAGCAACAGTCCTGGGTGTTGGTGGGCCCAAGCAGCAGCAGTGGAGGTAGGCCCCAGGCAGCTGCAGTGCTGAGGTGTAGGCAAGGCCCAGGCTGCAGTGGGAGGAGCAGGCCCAGGCAGCAGCTGCAGTGCAGGTGATGGTAGTAGCTACCTGTGCAGCTGAGCACAGCTCAAACTAAAGATAATAAACAGAAAGAAACCCAGAACAAATAACCACAACAAACAATAAAGAAAACCAGAAATCAACAAAATCTACCGGGAACAAGAGGGAAGAGAAAAAATAAAATTCTGCTCCTTTGTAGAAACCCGACAGCAGCAACATACAGACTGTGGCCCAGACAGCACAGAGTCAGTCACCTCCCTAACACAAAATGGAGAGTCCTTCACCACTGACCCAGCTCCCTCAGAGGCAGCTTTCAGAGTGAGCAGGACCTCTGACACTCCTGTTTATCTCTGTCAGTCATGGCTCCCTGATTGAGCCAGGTTAACAGCCCCAATCAGGGAACTCCTATTCTATGAGGTGCCCTGGCAGATTCTTGTTACAATCACTGCACTTACCTCCCTACGCAAAAGCCTGAGAGGGGTCGTGTGGCTCGGTTTCAGGGTCCCTACCTGAGTTGGGAGCCCCACGTTCAAGACCCACCTCTTGGAGAGATGTGTGATAAGATTTGTGGGCAGCTTGATTCAAAAGTATTTACCACAGCCTGAAGACCACTGAGCCTGCCAATGGGGTGACGGTGTGTTCTTTTGTGCTACCGATCATCTTTATTTGACTGGGTCTAAGGGTCTATTTGTTTTAACATGGTAGAGAATCAACTATTAACAAGAAAAGACTGTTGCATTCACAAGATCTAGTTGATTGCAATTAGGCACACCTTACATTAGCTACTCAGACGTTGTTGCTAAGATATGAGGAGATTCAATCATTTAAGTGATTTGTGGTGGGTTATTTTAATTAAGGATTTTGAGGAGGCCTGTGGGTATAGATCTGCTCTGCACAGGATCTGCAACAGACAGATGCTTCAACGGGTATTTCAGATTACATTGAACAGACACATCCTAAAGAGGATTAAAATCTCCAAGGAATAGACCCACCATCTGTGGTTAACTCAAAATGTTAGTGTTTTAACCTCAAAGAAAAAGCATATGATTGTGTAGCCAGATCGGAACACTGGCCAGAGAACAATGAAGAGCAAAGAATGATCCAAACCAGAATGAAAAGGGAAAAATGAGTGAGTGAGAGAGAGAAAGCTGGTCAGTGCAGTGACCGTTACTATCCCTCACAGATTCCACGGGGAGCCAGGATTCGGCTGATCTATCTCAGGACAGTTTTGAGTAAACAGCTAGTTGATTGAGGCTGACAGTTAGAGCAGAGTGCTCACACTCAGGAAGATCCTGAAATGGCTTTCTGGCTTCAAACAGACTATGATGTAATTGTGAAAGATTAGAGTGAGGAATAAAATCTCTCACTGCGGTTCGGGGGTCCTCAGCTGTTTCAACATAAGCAGCTGTCTCTCTACATGAAGGTTATGTCTGACCCTCAACCCACCGGCAATGACCTTCACTGCACTGGCAGTGCTCCCCACCCACTGGCAGTGCTCCTCACCCACTGGCAGTGCTCCTCACCCACTGGCACTGCTCCTCGCCCACTGGCAGAGCTCCCCACCCACTGGCACTGCTCCCCACCCACTGACACTGCTCCTCGCCCACTGGCAGAGCTCCCCACCCACTAGCAGTGCTCCTCACCCACTGGTACTGCTCCTCGCCCACTGGCAGAGCTCCTCACCCACTGGCAGTGCTCCCCACCCACTGGCAGTGCTCCTCACCCACTGGCAGTGCTCCTCACCCACTGGTACTGCTCCTCGCCCACTGGCAGAGCTCCTCACCCACTGGCAGTGCTCCCCACCCACTGGCAGTGCTCCTCACCCACTGGCAGTGCTCCTCACACACTGGCAGTGCTCCTCACCCACTGGCAGTGCTCCCCACCCACTGGCAGAGCTCCTCACACACTGGCAGTGCTCCTCACACACTGGCAGTGCTCCTCGCCCACTGGCAGAGCTCCCCACCCACTGGCAGGCATCCACACCCACTGGCAGTGCTCCACATCCACTGGCAGTGCTCCTCACACACTGGCAGCAATTCTCACCCACTGGCAGTGCTCCCCACCCACTGGCAGTGATTCTCACCTACTGGCAATGTTCCTCACTCACTGGCAGTGATTCTCACCCACTGGCAATGTTCCTCACCCACTGGCAGTGATTCTCACCCACTGGCAGTGCTCCCCACCCACTGGCAGTGCTCCTCACCCACTGGCAATGTTCCTCACCCACTGGCAGTGATTCTCACCCACTGGCAGTGCTCCCCACCCACTGGCAGTGCTCCTCACCCACTGGCAGTGATTCTCACCCACTGGCAATGTTCCTCACCTACTGGCAGTGATTCTCACCTACTGGCAGTGATTCTCACCCACTGACAGTGCTCCCCACCTACTGGCAATGCTCCCCACCCACTGGCAGTGCTCCCCACCCACTGGCAGTGCTCCCCACCCACTGGCAATGTTCCTCACCCACTGGCAGCCGCTGTGCATTTGGACATCCAGTGAGGTAAATGTCAGGTTTGACCATGATGCACCCCATGGTTGAATAACCTGACTGTGAATCATGGCTGTTGGCAGTGATTGGGTGTGGAGACAGTGACTGTACAATCTAATGGAATAATTATCCAGAGCAGCTTTTTCAGGAGCAGGGATCTGGTCACACTGGAACATTCAGGGAGGGAGAGGATAGATAAGGAAAGGAGGGGTTAGAGAATGGAGGAAGGGCATGCAATCATAGAATCCCTACAGTGTGGAAGCAGGCCATTCAGCCAATTGAGTCCACACCGACCCTCAGAAGAGCCTCCTGCCCAGGCCCAATCCCCTAACTCACCTAGCCTGGGCATCCCTGAACACTATGGGGCAATTTGCCACGGCCAATCCACCCTAACCTGCACATCATTGGATTGAGGGAGGAAACCCATGCAGACACAGGGGAGAACATGCAAACTCCACACAGTCGCCTGAGGCTGGACTCGAACCCAGGTCCCTGGCGATGTGAGGCAGCAGTGCTAACCACTGAGCCATCATGCCATGAAGAAGGTAATTGTTCTGAAGAGATTAATGTTCATGGTGGACATTGACTTCACCCATTCCACCGAGGTCTCACACAGTCTGTGGGTGAACACAAGGCAGTGCTCCCCATCCACCCACTTTCAGATAGATCTGGACTACCTCCAATGTTCTAGTAATTACTTCTTTCTTGTGATATTTCCTGCTATTATGCAAGAAACCATCTTGCTGTCCAAGAAGCAGGTCTCATCTGTAGATACTGTCTGGTGATGAATCAATAATCACCAAATAGACCCAAGACAAAGGGAAGGAAGATTAGTGGCAACAATCCCCATGAAACAAGTCCTACCCAGTACCACGTTCGGGTAAAACCGGAGGATTTCAGGTGAGGTCATC